>NC_092165.1:61285596-61288096 GCF_045791955.1 Oncorhynchus clarkii lewisi
TTGCTACGATACCGGGCACCAGCCGTTCTCCAGTCAGTGAGACCAGTCAGACTGTTACAACTGCTCTCCTTCTTGGATTTATCACCTTTTTTTCAGACAGACGCTCAAATCTCTTTACGTAGCAAGGGGGTATGAACTCCCCTAAGGTACCATCAATGTGTACTGGTGACGGTCACCGTTGACTGTTTTCATTGGCTCAGCTACCACCAATGTGGACTGGTGACGGTCACCGTTGACTGTTTTCATTAGCCAGTTTATTAGGTACACCACTTGTTAAATGGTTCGCTCCTACAGACAGTGGCCAGTTTATTAGGTACACCACCTGTTAAATGGTTCGCTCCTACAGACAGTGGCCAGTTTATTAGGTACACCACCTGTTAAATGGATCGCTCCTACAGACAGTGGCCAGTTTATTAGGTACACCACCTGTTTAAATGGATCGCTCCTACAGACAGTGAGTCACGTGACCGTGGCTATATAAATCTGGCAGACAGGCATCGAGGCATTCAGTTACTGTTTGTTTAACATTAGAATGGGAAAAAACGAGTGACCTAAGCGATTTTGAGCGTGTCGCCAGGCGCGCTGGATCCAGTATCTCAGAAACGGCCTCCTGGACTTTTCACACACAACAGTGTCTAAAGGGTTTACTGAGAGTGGACAAACAAAAAGCATCCAGTCAGTGGCAGTCCTGTGGGTGAAAACAGCTCGTTGATGAGAGGTGGAAGGAGAAGGACAAGAGGCATGCAAGCTAACAGGCGTCCCACAAACAGGCAAATAACGGCGCAGTACAACCGTGGTGTGCAGAACGGCATCTCGAAACGCACAACTCGTCGGTCCTCGTCACCACCGATGGGCTACTGCAGCAGGCGACCACATCGGGTTCCACTCCTATCAGCTAAAAACAAGAAGAAGAGGCTCCAGTGAGCAACGCCATCACCAATACGACAATTGAGGAGTGGAAAAACATTGCCTGGTCCGACAAATCCCGGTTCCTGTTGCGTCATGCTGATGGCAGAGTCAGGATTTGGCGTCAGCAGCATGAGTCCATGGCCCCATCCTGCCTGGTGTCAACGGTACAGGCTAGTGGAGGCGATGCTCCCCATCCAACCTTTAAAACTGCAAAAGTGTCTTTGCACCTCATGACAAAATGTGTAGAATGGCAGGAAATAAGTTTTACAACTGCATAATGTTTTCTCCGACAACAAGAGGAACAGTTTGTGTCTTGAATAGTGCTTGTGCCTGTAGAAACCTGCTGGTGCTGGATGTACCCCAACGCTGGGGGGGGGGGGGGGCTGAGTGAAAACATTTGGGAACCCCTTCCCTAGGACATCTGTGTCCTTGGCTGGGCCTAATGTCTTTATTGTTTTGAAACTTCTGTATGTGTAATGTTTATTTTTAATTTTGATTGTTTATTTCACTTTATATATTATCTACCTCACTTGCTTTGGCAATGTTAACACATGTTTCCCATGCCAATAAAGCCCCTTGAATTGAATTGATATCTAGATAGGTAGGTATCTAGAGAGAGATAGTTAGATATCTAGATAGACAGATATCAATAGATATCTAGATAGACAGATATCTAGATAGACAGATATCTAGAGAGATACAGATAGGTTTCGATATCTAGATAGACAGATATCAATAGAGAGATAGATAGGTTTAGATATCTAGATAGACAGATATCAATAAAGATATAGATAGGTTTAGAGATCTAGATAGACAGATATCTAGAGAGATATAGAGGTTTAGTTATCTAGATTGACAGATATCTATAGATATCTAGATAGACACATATCTAGAGAGCTACAGATAGGTTTAGATATCTAGATATACAGGTATTTATAGATAGATAGATATCTAGAGAGATTTAGATAGGTTTAGATATCTAGATATACAGGTATTTATAGATAGATAGATATCTAGAGAGATATAGATAGGTTTAGATATCTAGATAGACAGTTAAGTATCTAGAGGGAGAGAGAGTTAGATATCTAGATAGACAGATATATAGAGAGATATAGATAGACATATATCTAGAGAGATACAGATAGGTTTAGATATCTAGATAGACAGATATCTAAAGAGATATAGAGAGGTTTAGATATCTAGATATACATATCTATAGATATACAGATATCTAGAGAGATACAGAGAGGTTTAGATATCTAGATAGACAGATATCTAGAGAGATACAGATAGGTTTAGATAGACAGATATCTAGAGAGATACAGATAGACAGATATCTAGAGAGATACAGATAGGTTTAGATATCTAGTTAGAGAGATATAGAGAGGTTTAGATATCTAGATAGACAGATATCTAGAGAGATATAGAGAGGTTTAGATATCTAGATATACATATATCTATAGATAGACAGATATCTAGAGAGATACAGAGAGGTTTAGATATATAGATAGACAGATATCTAGAGAGATACAGATAGGTTTAGATAGACATATCTAGAGAGATACAGATAGACAGATATCTAGAAAGATAC
>NC_092165.1:61293096-61298096 GCF_045791955.1 Oncorhynchus clarkii lewisi
TGTTTACAAACATTGGAGTAAAAACAAGCTTATATGTTGGGTTCTCATGGAGTGTGACAGTTGAACTAAACTCACGAGGCGTTATGAGGTTATATTCTTCAAGAATCAATGAGTACACATCATCAATGAGTACACATCATCAATGAGTACACATCATCAATGAGTACACATCATCAATGAGTACACATCATCAATGAGTACACATCATCAATGAGTACACGTCATCAATGAGGGCACATCATCAATGAGTACACGTCATCAATGAGTACACATCATCAATGAGGACACATCATCAATGAGTACACATCATCAATGAGTACACGTCATCAATGAGGGCACATCATCAATGAGTACACGTCATCAATGAGTACACGTCATCAATGAGTACACGTCATCAATGAGGACACATCATCAATGAGTACACGTCATCAATGAGTACACGTCATCAATGAGTACACGTCATCAATGAGTACACGTCATCAATGAGTACACGTCATCAATGAGTACACGTCATCAATGAGTACACATCATCAATGAGTACACATCAATGAGTACACATCATTCATTTCTAAGTCCAAAACTGGATGTACAGTAACTGCAGATTGCCCCTTTAATTTTTTTAACCATAAATGATTTGATATGGAATTGAAGACTGCTGTGTGCAGCACCTCTTTAGGCTGGCTTTGTTCAACATACTGTAGATTCTGTATTAGTTGACTTACTTCATCCATTTTCCATTAGGCCTTTATATTGCTGTGTAATGTCTGTGATGTGTGTCTCCCCCTGCAGGTAAGGAGGAGATGCTGCAGGCGCGGGACTTTGAGACGGCCTCTCTGTCTGAGATCAAGGCTCTGCTGAAGAAACACGAGGCCTTCGAGAGCGACCTGGCCGCGCACCAGGACCGCGTAGAGCAGATAGCTGCCATCGCTCAGGAGTTAAAGTAAGGAGGGAGGGAGGGAGGGAGGGATGGGTAGAGGGAGGGGTGGAGGGAGGGGTGTAGGGAGGGAGGGAGGGAAGGATGGGTAGAGGGAAGGGTGGAGGGAGGGAGGGGAGGGAGGGATGGATGGGTAGAGGGAGGGATGGGTAGAGGGAGAGAGGGGTAGAGGGAGGGAGGGAGGGAGGGAGGGGGGAGGGAGGGAGGGGTAGAGGGAGGGGAGGGAGGGAGGGAGGGGTAGAGGGAGGGAAGGAGGGGAGGGAGGGATGGATGGGTAGAGGGAGGGATGGGTAGAGGGAGGGAGGGAGGGAGGGAGGGAGGGAGGGAGGGAGGGGTAGAGGGAGGGAGGGAGTGAGGGGTAGAGGGAGGGAGGGATGGGTAGAGGGAGGGAGGGAGGGAGGGGTAGAGGGAGGGAGGAAGGGGTAGAGGGAGGGAGGGGTAGAGGGAGGGAGGGAGGGATGGGTAGAGGGAGGGAGGGAGGGATGGGTAGAGGGAGGGAGGGAGGGATGGATGGGTAGAGTGAGGGAGGGAGGGAGGGATGGATGGATGGGTAGAGGGAATCAATCATTTTGTAGTCGAACGTCCACCACTACATCATCGTTGTTAACGGTTTGCCGACGACACAACAGTGGAAGGCCTGATCACCGACAACGACGAGACAGCCTATAGGAAGGAGTTCAGTGACAACAACCTCTCCCTCAACGTGATCAAGACAAAAGAGATGATCGTGGACTATAAGAAAGGGAGGGCCGAGCCACGCCCCCATTCTCATCGACGGGGTTGTAGTGGAGCAGGTTGAGAGCTTCAAGTTCCTTGGTGTCCACATTACCAACAAGACTGAAAAGATTTAGCATGGGTCCTCAGATCCTCAAAATGTTCTACAGCTGCACCATCGAGACCATCCTGACCGGTTGGCAACTGCTTGGCCTCCGACCGCAAGGCACTACAGAGGTACTGGGTCGTACGCACTACCATCACTGGGGGCCAAGCTTCCTGCCATCCAGGACCTCTATACCAGGCGGTGTCAGAGGAAGGCCCTAAAAATTCACCAGTCACTCAAGTCACAGGCTGTTCTCTCTGCTACAACATGGCAATCGGTACCGGAGCGCCAAGTCTAGGTCCAAAAGGCTTCTTAACAGCTTCTACCCCCAAGCCATAAGACTCCTGAACAGCTAATTTTTTGGTTACTACATGATTCCATATGTGTTATTTCACAGTTTTGATGTCTTCACTATTATTCTACAATGTAACGGTAGTACAAATTAAGAAAAGTGAGTAGGTGTGTCCAAACTTTTGACAATTTTTTATACTTTCTTACCACTTATTTTTCTTAAAACTGCATTGTTGGTTAAGGGGCTTGTCAGTAAGCATTTCACTGTCAGGTCTACTACACCTGTTGTATTCAGCATTTCACTGTCAGGTCTACTACACCTGTTGTATTCAGCATTTCACTGTGAGGTCTACTACACCTGTTGTATTCAGCATTTCACTGTAAGGTCTACTACACCTGTTGTATTCAGCATTTCACTGTGAGGTCTACTACACCTGTTGTATTCAGCATTTCACTGTAAGGTCTACTACACCTGTTGTATTCAGTATTTCACTGTGAGGTCTACTACACCTGTTGTATTCAGCATTTCACTGTCAGGTCTACTACACCTGTTGTATTCAGCATTTCACTGTAAGGTCTACTACACCTGTTGTATTCAGCATTTCACTGTAAGGTCTACCTACACCTGTTGTATTCAGCATTTCACTGTCAGGTCTACTACACCTGTTGTATTCAGCATTTCACTGTAGGGTCTACCTACACCTGTTGTATTCAGCATTTCACTGTAAGGTCTACTACACCTGTTGTATTCAACATTTCACTGTGAGGTCTACTACACCTGTTGTATTCAGCATTTCACTGTCAGGTCTACTACACCTGTTGTATTCAGTATTTCACTGTAAGGTCTACTACACCTGTTGTATTCAGCATTTCACTGTCAGGTCTACTACACCTGTTGTATTCAGCATTTCACTGTGAGGTCTACTACACCTGTTGTATTCAACATTTCACTGTCAGGTCTACTACACCTGTTGTATTCAGCATTTCACTGTCAGGTCTACTACACCTGTTGTATTCAACATTTCACTGTCAGGTCTACTACACCTGTTGTATTCAACATTTCACTGTAAGGTCTACTACACCTGTTGTATTCAGCATTTCACTGTAAGGTCTACTACACCTGTTGTATTCAGCATTTCACTGCGAGGTCTACTACACCTGTTGTATTCAGCATTTCACTGTGAGGTCTACTACACCTGTTGTATTCAGCATTTCACTGTAAGGTCTACTACACCTGTTGTATTCAGCATTTCACTGTAAGGTCTACTACACCTGTTGTATTCAACATTTCACTGTCAGGTCTACTACACCTGTTGTATTCAGTATTTCACTGTGAGGTCTACTACACCTGTTGTATTCAACATTTCACTGTGAGGTCTACTACACCTGTTGTATTCAGCATTTCACTGTCAGGTCTACTACACCTGTTGTATTCAGTATTTCACTGTAAGGTCTACTACACCTGTTGTATTCAGCATTTCACTGTCAGGTCTACTACACCTGTTGTATTCAGCATTTCACTGTGAGGTCTACTACACCTGTTGTATTCAACATTTCACTGTCAGGTCTACTACACCTGTTGTATTCAGCATTTCACTGTCAGGTCTACTACACCTGTTGTATTCAACATTTCACTGTCAGGTCTACTACACCTGTTGTATTCAACATTTCACTGTAAGGTCTACTACACCTGTTGTATTCAACATTTCACTGTCAGGTCTACTACACCTGTTGTATTCAACATTTCACTGTAAGGTCTACTACACCTGTTGTATTCAGCATTTCACTGTAAGGTCTACTACACCTGTTGTATTCAGCATTTCACTGCGAGGTCTACTACACCTGTTGTATTCAGCATTTCACTGTGAGGTCTACTACACCTGTTGTATTCAGCATTTCACTGTAAGGTCTACTACACCTGTTGTATTCAGCATTTCACTGTAAGGTCTACTACACCTGTTGTATTCAACATTTCACTGTCAGGTCTACTACACCTGTTGTATTCAGTATTTCACTGTGAGGTCTACTACACCTGTTGTATTCAACATTTCACTGTGAGGTCTACTACACCTGTTGTATTCAGCATTTCACTGTCAGGTCTACTACACCTGTTGTATTCAGTATTTCACTGTAAGGTCTACTACACCTGTTGTATTCAGCATTTCACTGTCAGGTCTACTACACCTGTTGTATTCAGCATTTCACTGTGAGGTCTACTACACCTGTTGTATTCAACATTTCACTGTCAGGTCTACTACACCTGTTGTATTCAGCATTTCACTGTCAGGTCTACTACACCTGTTGTATTCAACATTTCACTGTCAGGTCTACTACACCTGTTGTATTCAACATTTCACTGTAAGGTCTACTACACCTGTTGTATTCAGCATTTCACTGTAAGGTCTACTACACCTGTTGTATTCAGCATTTCACTGTAAGGTCTACTACACCTGTTGTATTCAGCATTTCACTGTGAGGTCTACTACACCTGTTGTATTCAGCATTTCACTGTCAGGTCTACTACACCTGTTGTATTCAACATTTCACTGTCAGGTCTACTACACCTGTTGTATTCAGCATTTCACTGCGAGGTCTACTACACCTGTTGTATTCAGCATTTCACTGTAAGGTCTACTACACCTGTTGTATTCAGCATTTCACTGTAAGGTCTACTACACCTGTTGTATTCAGCATTTCACTGTAAGGTCTACTACACCTGTTGTATTCAGCATTTCACTGTAAGGTCTACAACACCTGTTGTATTCAGCATTTCACTGTGAGGTCTACTACACCTGTTGTATTCAGCATTTCACTGTAAGGTCTACTACACCTGTTGTATTCAGCATTTCACTGTAAGGTCTACTACACCTGTTGTATTCAGCATTTCACTGTAAGGTCTACTACACCTGTTGTATTCAGCATTTCACTGCGAGGTCTACTACACCTGTTGTATTC
>NC_092165.1:61300596-61340596 GCF_045791955.1 Oncorhynchus clarkii lewisi
CCCCTGACCTCTAACCCTAACCCTAACCCAACCAAGCCAACGTCATCGGGCCCTGGATCCAAACCAAGATGGAGGTGACCCAGAGTAGAGAACCAGAATGTTCTATTCATTCTATTTCCATGGTCCAAAGTCCAGGCAGAGCAGAAATGACCATTAGTACTGATATTGGAACTTACTGGCTCCATAGGTTCCTTTGGGGGTATTGCTATCAATATCAGAACACTGCACTGTAATGTCCTGTAGAACTGGACTTGGACTCAGAATGAAAGACTCTGAATGCTTGGGACTTGTTACTGGACTTGGACTCTGAATGAAAGACTCCTAATGCTTGGGACTTGTGACCGGACTTGGACTCTGAATGCTTGGGACTTGTGACCGGACTTGGACTCTGAATGCTTGGGACTTGTGACTGGACTTGGGCTCTGAATGCTTGGGACTTGTGACTGGACTTGGACTCTGAATGCTTGGGACTTGTGACTGGACTTGTGGTTTAGTGACTTGACTACAATACTAGCGTCCTGGGTGTACAATCCACAACTCATATTACCAGCCCCTGCCGTCCGGCCCCACGGACCCCCATTAAAAAGAGTGTCACTTCATAGTCAGTGTTCTCAGAGAGAGGTGCTGGTTTAGATCGGTCGGGTCCGAGGTGCTGGTTTAGATCGGTCGGGTCCGAGGTGCTGGTTTAGATCGGTCGGGTCCGAGGTGCTGGTTTAGATCGGTCGGGTCCGAGGTGCTGGTTTAGATCGGTCGGGTTCAAGGTGCTGGTTTAGATCGGTCGGGTCCGAGGTGCTGGTTTAGATCGGTCGGGTACGAGGTGCTGGTTTAGATCGGTCGGGTCCGAGGTGCTGGTTTAGATCGGTCGGGTACGAGGTGCTGGTTTAGATCGGTCGGGTTCAAGGTGCTGGTTTAGATCGGTCGGGTCCGAGGTGCTGGTTTAGATCGGTCGGGTCCGAGGTGCTGGTTTAGATCGGTCGGGTCCGAGGTGCTGGTTTAGATCGGTCGGGTACGAGGTGCTGGTTTAGATCGGTCGGGTACGAGGTGCTGGTTTAGATCGGTCGGGTACGAGGTGCTGGTTTAGATCGGTCGGGTCCGAGGTGCTGGTTTAGATCGGTCGGGTTCAAGGTGCTGGTTTAGATCGGTCGGGTCCGAGGTGCTGGTTTAGATCGGTCGGGTACGAGGTGCTGGTTTAGATCGGTCGGGTCCGGGTTAGAGGTGAGAGCAGTTTTGGTTCTTTGTTCTCATGCCTGTTTTTCACCAACCAATTCAAACAGTCTCTGTTCTCTAGTCTCTATTCTGTCCAGTTGGGGTTTAACCCTCCCTCTCCTGGGGATGGTTTCATACTCGGCAGAATGATTTAACTCAAACATTCTGTCCAGTTGATTTTGCTGAACCCCCTCCTCCTCCTCTTCCATGTTTCTCTCTCTGCAGGAGATTGGTCGCATCTCCATCGAGATGCACGGAACCCTGGAGGATCAGCTGACCCACCTCCGCCAATACGAGAAGAACATTGTCAACTACAAGCCAAAGATCGACCAATTGGAGGGAGACCACCAACTGATTCAGGAAGCTCTCATCTTCGACAACAAGCACACCAACTACACCATGGAGGTAAGAACGCAAACGATATCGAGATCGGGTACAATTCTTATTGAGACCCGCAGAACCTTCACAATACGTTTTTGAATGTGTGACCTTACGATGACTATCTTGGGTCTGATCACCCCTCCCCCCCCCCCACTCCCCGCAGCATATCCGTGTGGGCTGGGAGCAGCTCTTGACCACCATCGCCAGAACCATCAACGAGATCGAGAACCAGATTCTGACGCGGGATGCCAAGGGCATCAGCCAGGACCAGATGAACGAGTTCAGGGCCTCCTTCAACCACTTCGACAGGGTCAGTTTCACGGAGAAGAGACCGTACAGGGAGGAAGAGGTGCTGTGGGGGGGTTAGACCGTTTTAGGGTCAGTTTCACAGAGAAGAGACCGTACAGGGAGGAAGAGGTGCTGTGGGGGGGGTTAGACCGTTTTAGGGTCAGTTTCACAGAGAAGAGACCGTACAGGGAGAAAGAGATGCTGTCGGGGGGGTTAGACCGTTTTAGGGTCAGTTTCACGGAGAAGAGACCGTACAGGGAGGAAGAGGTGCTGTAGGGGGGTTAGACCGTTTTAGGGTCAGTTTCACAGAGAAGAGACCGTACAGGGAGGAAGAGGTGCTGTGGGTGGGGGTAGACCGTTTTAGGGTCAGTTTCACAGGGAAGAGATCGTACAGGGAGGAAGAGGTGCTGTGGGGGGGGGGGTTAGACCGTCTTAGGGTCAGTTTCACGGAGAAGAGACCATACAGGGAGGAAGAGGTGCTGTGGGGGGGGGGGTCAGTTTCACGGAGAAGAGACCGTACAGGGAGGAAGAGGTGCTGTGGGGGGGGGGTCAGTTTCACGGAGACTACAGGCCATAGAGCAGAGAAGAAGAGGTTTCACAGTACACTCATTGTCTACCCTACTGAATATTACGTACAGGGAGGAAGAGGTGCTGTGGGGGGGGGGGTCAGTTTCACGGAGACTACAGGCCATAGAGCAGAGAAGAAGAGGTTTCACAGTACAGTCATTGTCTACCCTACTGAATATTACGTACAGGGAGGAAGAGGTGCTGTGGGGGGGGGGGGGGGGGGGTCAGTTTCACGGAGACTACAGGCCATAGAGCAGAGAAGAAGAGGTTTCACAGTACACTCATTGTCTACCCTACTGAATATTACGTACAGGGAGGAAGAGGTGCTGTGAGGGGGGGTCAGTTTCACGGAGACTACAGGCCATAGAGCAGAGAAGAAGAGGTTTCACAGTACACTCATTGTCTACCCTACTGAATATTACGTACAGGGAGGAAGAGGTGCTGTGGGGGGGGGGGTCAGTTTCACGGAGACTACAGGCCATAGAGCAGAGAAGAAGAGGTTTCACAGTACAGTCATTGTCTACCCTACTGAATATTACGTACAGGGAGGAAGAGGTGCTGTGGGGGGGGTCAGTTTCACGGAGACTACAGGCCATAGAGCAGAGAAGAAGAGGTTTCACAGTACACTCATTGTCTACCCTACTGAATATTACGTACAGGGAGGAAGAGGTGCTGTGAGGGGGGGTCAGTTTCACGGAGACTACAGGCCATAGAGCAGAGAAGAAGAGGTTTCACAGTACACTCATTGTCTACCCTACTGAATATTACGTACAGGGAGGAAGAGGTGCTGTGAGGGGGGGTCAGTTTCACGGAGACTACAGGCCATAGAGCAGAGAAGAAGAGGTTTCACAGTACACTCATTGTCTACCCTACTGAATATTACGTACAGGGAGGAAGAGGTGCTGTGGGGGGGGGGGGGGGGGGGGGGGGACTACAGGCCATAGAGCAGAGAAGAAGAGGTTTCACAGGACACTCATTGTCTACCCTACTGAATATTGTTATAAACAATGCGTTTTACACACATTAACACGAGCAAAGCGAGGAGGTTGAGGTGGACGGAGGATCGTTTGTTGGGTCATTGAACCATGTTATTCCTCTCATAGTGGGCACTAACAAAACTACAGGACTTATGAAAGGTTTGTTTTTGTGTCACCAAACGTACATCGTGCAGATAATTAACCAGGACCAACTGATAACATTGAATAGAGCTGTTGAACTCATTTAAGCTGATGATATTTAATGAGTATACGAGGGGAGAGAGATAGAAGATCACAAGCTGTTCCAGAGACTATACCTTACTCCTATTCCACTGATGAGAGTAAACCTCAGGACACCACTATTCCTCTCAGAAGAAATTCTCCCTAGGCCCTTTCCTGTCCCATTTATCCTAACCCCCCCCTCTCCTGTCCCATTTATCCTCGCCCCCCCCTCTCCCAGATCACAGTGTAACATCAGTATGAAGAACACAACCTATTATGGATGGATGGAGGAGTTTATTTTAATTTTTTAAAAATATTACACACTTCCCTTCCTTCCTACACACTCCACCTACACACCCCACCTACACACCCCACCTACACACTCCACCTACACACCCCACCTACACACCCCACCTACACACTCCACCTACACACCCCACCTACACACTCCACCTACACACCCCACCTACACACTCCACCTACCCACCCCACCTACACACCCCACCTACACACTCCACCTACACACCCCACCTACACACTCCACCTACCCACCCCACCTACACACCCCACCTACACACTCCACCTACACACCCCACCTACACACCCCACCTACACACTCCTCCGTATCCCCAACCGAGCCTTTGTAGATGGACTCCACCGTTACGTTTCTCCATGACCTCATGCATTCTTCCGTAGCCACGCTGTTGTTCATCAGTCAGTAATAACCGCAGTTAAATAACTATGGAAGGGAAATCGTTCTAGTGTCTCTCATGTCTTTCCGCTCGCTCGCGATGACGCAGCGTTGAATTAAAAATAGTTTTTCTTGTTTTTTAGGGCGGTTATGAGTTCGTGAGGTTTATTGGAGTCTATTGGAGACAGATATGTAGGGACAACTTTTCCCCCAGAGACATGTGGCTGTAGATCGTGTCCCTATGGCCTTACAAGGTTTTACAGTCATGTCTCAGACTAAGGGGAAAAATATGTTTTATACCAGGGTTTCACAAACCCCCCCCCTCTCCCCCCTGCCTCTCCCCCTCCCCCCGCCCCTCCCCCCTCTCCCCCCGCCCCTCCCCAGCACAACGCAGCTGATTCAAATAATCAACTCGTCATCAAGCTTTGAATTTCTGAATCAGTTCCGAGGGGCAAAAACCTAAATGTTCACCACTTGACTTTGGGAACCACTGTGTTACATGATGTATGAGGGACATATATGCCTGTCGCACACCGTAACACAAAGCCGTTTGCCTGTCACACTGTGCCGAACTACCTCTGAATGAATGTCCTGTCACTGGACCAAACACAGCACTGTGTCACAGCCTCAGCACCTCAGGTCCTAACGTGTATTGTGTTCTCTGTCTCTTCTTGTGCATGGCCCCAACCCCGTATCATCCATCCACCCTTATCATCCATCCACCTTTATCCCCAACCCCTTATCATCCATCCACCCCTATCCCCAACCCCTTATCAACCGTACTCCCTTATCCCCAACCCCTTATCATCCATCCACCCGTATCCCCAACCTCTTATCATCCATCCACCCCTATCCCCAACCCCTTATCATCCATCCACCCCTATCCCCAACCCCTTATCAACCGTACTCCCTTATCCCCAACCCCTTATCATCCATCCACCCCTATCCCCTTATCATCCATCCACCCCTATCCCCAACCCTGTATCATCCATCCATCCCTATCCCCAACCCCTTATCAACCATCCACCCCTATCCCCAACCCTGTATCATCCATCCACCCCTATCCCCAACCCCTTATCATCCATCCACCCTTATCCCCAACCTCTTATCATCCATCCACCCCTATCCCCAACCCCTTATCATCCATCCACCCCTATCCCCAACCCCTTATCAACCGTACTCCCTTATCCCCAACCCCTTATCATCCATCCACCCCTATCCCCTTATCATCCATCCACCCCTATCCCCAACCCCGTATCATCCATCCATCCCTATCCCCAACCCCTTATCAACCATCCACCCCTATCCCCAACCCCTTATCATCCATCCACCCCTATCCCCAACCCCTTTATCAACCGTACTCCCCTATCCCCGACCCCTTATCAACCATCCACCCCTATCCCCAACCCTGTATCATCCATCCACCCCTATCCCCAACCCCTTATCATCCATCCATCCCTATCCCCGACCCCTTATCAACCATCCACCCCTATCCCCAACCCCTTATCAACCGTACTCCCTTATCCCCAACCCCTTATCATCCATCCACCCCTATCCCCGACCCCTTATCATCCATCCACCCCTATCCCCAACCCCTTATCATCCATCCACCCCTATCCCCAACCCCTTATCATCCATCCACCCTATCCCCAACCCCTTATCATCCATCCACCTCTATCCCCAACCCCTTATCAACCATCCACCCCTATCCCCGACCCCTTATCAACCATCCACCCCTATTCCCAACCCCTTATCAACCATCCACCTCTATCCCCAACCCCTTATCATCCATCCACCACTATCCCCGACCCCTTATCAACCATCCACCCCTATCCCCAACCCCTTATCATCCATCCACCCCTATCCCCAACCCCTTATCAACCATCCACCTCTATCCCCGACCCCTTATCAACCATCCACCCCTATCCCCAACCCCTTATCAACCATCCACCCCTATCCCCAACCCCTTATCAACCATCCACCCCTATCCCCAACCCCGTACCAACCATCCACCCCTATCCCCAACCCCGTATCATGCATCCACCCCTATCCCCAACCCCTTATCATCCATCCACCCCTATATGCAACCCCTTATCATCCATCCACCCCTATCCCCAACCCCTTATCATCCATCCACCCCTATCCCCAACCCCGTATCATCCATCCACCCCTATCCCCGACCCCTTATCAATCATCCACCCCTATCCCCAACCCCGTATCATCCATCCACCCCTATCCCCAACCCCTTATCATCCATCCACCCCTATCCCCAACCCCGTACCAACCATCCACCCCTATCCCCAACCCTGTATCATCCATCCACCCCTATCCGCAACCCCGTACCAACCATCCACCCCTATCCCCAACCCCTTATCATCCATCCACCCCTATCCCCAACCCCTTATCATCCATCCACCCCTATCCCCAACCCCGTACCAACCATCCACCCCTATCCCCAACCCCGTATCAACCATCCACCCCTATCCCCAACCCCTTATCATCCATCCACCCTTATCATCCATCCACCCCTATATCCAACCCCTTATCATCCATCCACCCCTATATCCAACCCCTTATCATCCATCCACCCCTATATCCAACCCCTTATCATCCATCCACCCCTATATCCAACCCCTTATCATCCATCCACCCTTATCATCCATCCACCCCTATATGCAACCCCTTATCATCCATCCACCCCTATCCCCAACCCCTTATCATCCATCCACCCATATCCCCAACCCCGTATCAACCATCCACCCCTATCCCCAACCCTGTATTATCCATCCACCCCTATCCCCAACCCCGTACCAACCAGCCACCCCTATCCCCAACCCCTTATCATCCATCCACCCCTATCCCCAACCCCTTATCATCCATCCACCCCTATCCCCAACCCCGTACCAACCATCCACCCCTATCCCCAACCCCGTATCAACCATCCACCCCTATCCCCAACCCCTTATCATCCATCCACCCTTATCATCCATCCACCCCTATATCCAACCCCTTATCATCCATTCACCCCTATATCCAACCCCTTATCATCCATCCACCCCTATATCCAACCCCTTATCATCCATCCACCCCTATATCCAACCCCTTATCATCCATCCACCCTTATCATCCATCCACCCCTATATGCAACCCCTTATCATCCATCCACCCTTATCCCCAACTCCTTATCATCCATCCATCCATCCCTATCCCCAACCCCTTATCATCCATCCACCCTTATCCCCAACTCCTTATCAACCATCCACCCCTATATCCATCCCCTTGTCAATCCAACACCCCACATCTCTTTCTGCATGACACACCCCTACCCTCTCCTATCTACCCTACCTCTCCTGTCTACTTCACCCAACCCTTTCACTGACACCCCTCTGACAACCCCTCTGACACCCCCCTGACACACTTGTTCCATGTGTGCTGTGCTGCATGAACTGTGGCTTCACCTGATACCTGGCACACCTCCACATGGCCCTTCACACCTGGTATACCTGGCCTTGCCCTGTACCTGGCGTTTCACACCTGGCACACCTGGCCTGGGCTCCTACCTGGCTCTTCACACCTGGCACATCTGACCCTTCACACCTGGCCCCTACCACACCTGACACCCCAGGACCACTCGGGCACTCTGGGGGCTGAGGAGTTCAAGGCCTGCCTGATCAGTCTGGGCTTCGATATCGCCAACGATGCACAGGTACTGAACACAGCTCCACACTGCAGGGGCCTGAGGTTAACGATGTCATTTTGTTCTTTTTGTTTTGTACCTTTTATTCCCTTCCATCCCCCCTTCTACCTCAATTTATTCCCTGTACCTCTATCCCCCCTCTACCTCAATTTATTCCCTGTACCCACCTCTATCCCCCCTCTACCTCAATTTATTCCCTGTACCCACCTCTATCCCCCCTCTACCTCAATTTATTCCCTGTACCCAC
Organism: Oncorhynchus clarkii lewisi; assembly: GCF_045791955.1. Classification (NCBI taxonomy): domain Eukaryota; kingdom Metazoa; phylum Chordata; class Actinopteri; order Salmoniformes; family Salmonidae; genus Oncorhynchus; species Oncorhynchus clarkii. The sequence goes on from NC_092165.1 coordinate 61,308,873, forward strand.
CTCTATCCCCCCTCTACCTCAATTTATTCCCTGTACCCACCTCTATCCCCCCTCTACCTCAATTTATTCCCTGTACCCACCTCTATCCCCCCTCTACCTCAATTTATTCCCTGTACCCACCTCTATCCCCCCTCTACCTCAATTTATTCCCTGTACCCACCTCTATCCCCCCTTCTACCTCAATTTATTCCCTGTACCCACCTCTATCCCCCCTCTACCTCAATTTATTCCCTGTACCCACCTCCATCCCCCCTCTACCTCAATTTATTCCCTGTACCCACCTCTATCCCCCCTCTACCTCAATTTATTCCCTGTACCCACCTCTATCCCCCCTCTACCTCAATTTATTCCCTGTACCCACCTCTATGCCCCTTGTACCTCAATTCTTCTTCTTCTTCTGTCCACCCCCCATCTTAATGTCCACCTGGGTACCTGTGACATCCCTCCCCTACTTTATCCCCCCCCCATATTTCCTCTTCCACCTTTCAATCTGTTCCTCCTTCGTACTGTTTGTCCCTGGCTGGTACCTGTAGAAGAAAACAGGGATGATGGAAGCGGAAGACTTCAAAACCTGCCTTATCTCCCTCGGTTACAACATGGTAAAGCCAAACCACCCGTTCCATCTCGCCCTCTGTCAAGTACCCTCCTATGTGTGCCTATGAACCTATGAGTGTATCAATATGTGTCTTATCTGCCTTGTAGCCATTTGTGGAAAGGCAACAAATGTTCACTTGTCTCAGATCAGTCCACATTCATTTGGAAACAAAACGGTCCACCAATCACGATCAGATTGATCTCTTAACGAGAAAATATGTCTTGTCTCTCATTTACAGTATAAAAAGCATAGTTTGTTTACGTCATAGCCTGAGACCTGGTTAAAAGTAGTCCACTATATTATAGGGACTGGTATGCCATTTGGAACACAGTCTATATATCACCTTTATGTGAAAGCTCCATCTGCTAACTGAAGTATGTGATGTGATGCTTGCAGTGTAATTTGCTTGTTGCTCTGGTGATGGTCTCCTTGGTGATAGTGTTTATGGTTCCTGTCCAATAGGGTGAAGCGGAGTTCTCTCGCATCATGAGCATCGTGGATCCCAACCGGGTGGGCGTGGTCACGTTCCAGGCCTTTATTGACTTCATGTCCCGAGAGACGGCCGATACTGACACCGCTGACCAGGTCATGGCCTCCTTCAAGGTCCTGGCTGGGGACAAGGTAATCATATACATTTAGCAATTATTCAATTAATCAAGCTAGCAAGCAATCAAATCAATCAGTTAATCAACCGATCAGTCAATCAATCAGTTGATCAATCAGTTAATCAGTTAAAAAATCAGTTAATCAGTTAATGAATCAGTCAATCAATCAATTAATTGGTTAATCAATCAGTCAATCAATCGGTTAATCAATCAGTCAATCAATCAATCAGTTAATTCGTTAATCAATCAGTCAATCAGGTAATCAGTCAATCAATCAGTCAATCAATCAGTTAATCAATCAATCAGTCAATCAGTTAACCTGTTAGTGATCCCTTCCCGTGCCAATCCTGTTAGCGGGATCAATTTGACAACATCCAGTGAAATTGCAGAGCGCCAAATTCAAACTACAGAAATATCAATATTCAAGATAACCGAAAAATATAACTGCAATATATCAAAATAAAGCTTAACTTCTTGTTAATCCAGCCGCAGTGTCAGATTTCAAAAAGGCTTTACGGCGAAAGCAAACCATGCGATTATCTGAGGACAGCGCCCCGCATACAAACACATTAAAATCATTTTCAACCAGGCAGGTGGCGACACAAAAGTCAGAAATAACGATATAACAAATGCCTTACCTTTGAAAATCTTCTTCTGTTGGCACTCCAAAATGTCCCAGAAACATCACAAATGATCCTTTTGTTCGATGATGTCGTTCTTTATATCCCCAAAATGTCAATTTATTTGGCGCGTTTGATTCAGATATACACCGGTTCCAACTCGCCCAACATGACTACAATCATCTGGCAAGGCTATACAGTCAACAGCAGATCAACAATCATCTGGCAGGGCTATACAGTCAACAGCAGAACTATAATCATCTGGCAGGGCTATACTGTCAACAGCAGATCAACAATCATCTGGCAGGGCTATACAGTCAACAGCAGATCAACAATCATCTGGCAGGGCTATACAGTCAACAGCAGAACTACAATCATCTGGCATGGCTATACAGTCAACAGCAGATCAACAATCATCTGGCAAGGCTATACAGTCAACAGCAGATCAACAATCATCTGGCAGGGCTATACAGTCAACAGCAGAACTACAATCATCTGGCAGGGCTATACAGTCAACAGCAGAACTACAATCATCTGGCAGGGCTATACAGTCAACAGCAGAACTACAATCATCTTGCAGGGCTATAGAGGCAACAGCAGATCAACAATCATCTGGCAGGGCTATAGAGTCAACATCAGAACTACAATCATCTGGCAGGGCTATACAGTCAACAGCAGAACTACAATCATCTGGCAGGGCTATACAGTCAACAGCAGAACTACAATCATCTGGCAGGGCTATACAGTCAACAGCAGAACTACAATCATCTGGCAGGGCTATACAGTGAATACAGACGTAAACATCAAACATTAAATCCTTATTTACTTAACGAAACTATTCTTCCCTTCTTCTCTCTTCCTACACCAGAACTTCATCATGGCTGATGAGCTTCGTCGTGAGTTGCCTCCTGATCAGGCAGAGTACTGCATCGCCCGCATGGCGCCCTACTCCGGCACCGACGCCGTCCCCGGCGCCCTGGACTACATGTCCTTCTCCACCGCACTCTACGGAGAGAGTGACCTCTGAGTGACCTTTGGATGACCTTTGACCCCTGACCTGGGAGGTTATGTCCTATGAAGTCTACCTGCTCTCTCCACCGCCCACAAGACCCTACTGCCCTCCCAGTGAGCACAAGACGTTGACAAAACGTCCTTTTGTTTGAAAAAACTTCAAAAATACATATTTCTGGTTGAAAATATGTAATTTTTGGTAAAAATATGTTTAAAAAAATATGTATTTTTGATTGAAAAGACATCTTGTTCTCACTGGGCCATCACTACAGCCCTGCTCTAGTCTGGGTCCCAGATCTGTTGGTGATATCTTACCATACCGTCACTCATCGTTGTCATGCCAGTTTGCCAAAACATCACAAGACAGATCTGGCATCAGGCAAGCTTTGCTCTACAGCGCTCAAAACAGAACAGATAGATATGGCATCAGGCTAGCTGTGCTCTACAGCGCTCAAAACAGAACAGATCGATATGGCATCAGGCTAGCTCTGCTCTACAACACTCAAAACATGTTTCTATGTTGCTGGCCTTATATTATATGCCATTGTCATCCTGTCTGCCACTTTCTCCTCTTTCACCCCTTCCACCTCCACCGCCCTTAGCTTCCTACATTGAATTTGACCCTAGACGCTGATCTTGGGTCAGTTTAGCATTTCCCCCGCTAATGGTTAGGACTGGGAGAGGGGACGCTGATTCTAGATTATGTACCTAGGGAAAACTTCACCCCGGAGAAAGACCCTTCCTTCCTTCCTTCCTTCCTTCCTTCCTTCCTTCCTTCCTTCCTTCCTTCCTTCCTTCCTTCCTTCCTTATTTCCTTCCTTCTTTCCTTCCTTCCTTCTTTCCTTCTTTCGTTCCTTCCTTCTTTCCTTCCTTCCTTCCTTACTTCCTTCCTTCCTTCCTTATTTCCTTCTTTCCTTCCTTCCTTCCTTCCCCACTCCCTCCCTCACACTCTGCCTCAGTTGCACTTGCTTCCTGTGCAGCAATGCAGCAAATCTCTCCAGGTTTACAAAGAGGGGGAGAAATGTATTTCTGTCTTGTTATTGTTTTTCTTCAGAAAATGAATAAAGTTAACATATTTTATTATACAGAACAAAAAAAGGTATTTTTTCTTCACCTGATAAAAAAATAAAAAGAAAGAAAGAAAAATTGCTATAATTGCTTAAGACTTATTCCTACTTTGCCACAGTACACACTGACATAGTATCACAATATACCTCTGCTGTGCCTCTGATGAAGCTAACTGCCTTAGTAATGACCTGATGTTTCAGAACAGAAGGAACTGCCTTAGTAATGACCTGATGCTTCAGAACAGAACGAACTGCCTTAGTAATGACACAATGACCTGATGCTTCAGAACAGAACGAACTGCCTTAGTAATGACCTGATGCTTCAGAACAGAACGAACTGCCTTAGTAATGACCTGATGCTGCAGAACAGAATGAACTGCCTTAGTAATGACCTGATGCTTCAGAACAGAACGAACTGCCTTAGTAATGACCTGATGCTTCAGAACAGAACTAACTGCCTTATTAATGACCTGATGCTGCAGAACAGAACTAACTGCCTTAGTAATGGCCTGATGCTGCAGAACAGAACGAACTGCCTTAGTAATGACCTGATGTTTCAGAACAGAAGGAACTGCCTTAGTAATGACCTGATGCTTCAGAACAGAACGAACTGCCTTAGTAATGACACAATGACCTGATGCTTCAGAACAGAACGAACTGCCTTAGTAATGACCTGATGCTTCAGAACAGAACGAACTGCCTTAGTAATGACCTGATGCTGCAGAACAGAATGAACTGCCTTAGTAATGACCTGATGCTTCAGAACAGAACGAACTGCCTTAGTAATGACCTGATGCTTCAGAACAGAACTAACTGCCTTATTAATGACCTGATGCTGCAGAACAGAACTAACTGCCTTAGTAATGGCCTGATGCTGCAGAACAGAACGAACTGCCTTAGTAATGACCTGATGTTTCAGAACAGAAGGAACTGCCTTAGTAATGACACAATGACCTGATGCTTCAGAACAGAACTAACTGCCTTAGTAATGACCTGGTGCTTCAGAAAAGAACGAACTGCCTTAGTAATGACCTGATGCTTAAGAAAAGAACGAACTGCCTTAGTAATGACCTGATGCTGCAGAACAGAACTAACTGCCTTAGTAATGACACAATGACCTGATGCTGCAGAACAGAACTAACTGCCTTAGTAATGACAAAATGACCTGATGCTTCAGAACAGAACGAACTGCCTTAGTAATGAGCTGATGCTTCAGAACATAACTAACTGCCTTAGTAATGACCTGATGCTTCAGAACAGAACGAACTGCCTTAGTAATGACACAATGACCTGATGCTTCAGAACAGAACGAACTGCCTTAGTAATGACCTGATGCTTCAGAACAGAACGAACTGCCTTAGTAATGACCTGATGCTGCAGAACAGAATGAACTGCCTTAGTAATGACCTGATGCTTCAGAACAGAACGAACTGCCTTAGTAATGACCTGATGCTTCAGAACAGAACTAACTGCCTTATTAATGACCTGATGCTGCAGAACAGAACTAACTGCCTTAGTAATGGCCTGATGCTGCAGAACAGAACGAACTGCCTTAGTAATGACCTGATGTTTCAGAACAGAAGGAACTGCCTTAGTAATGACACAATGACCTGATGCTTCAGAACAGAACTAACTGCCTTAGTAATGACCTGGTGCTTCAGAAAAGAACGAACTGCCTTAGTAATGACCTGATGCTTCAGAAAAGAACGAACTGCCTTAGTAATGACCTGATGCTGCAGAACAGAACTAACTGCCTTAGTAATGACACAATGACCTGATGCTGCAGAACAGAACTAACTGCCTTAGTAATGACAAAATGACCTGATGCTTCAGAACAGAACGAACTGCCTTAGTAATGAGCTGATGCTTCAGAACATAACTAACTGCCTTAGTAATGACCTGATGCTGCAGAACAGAACTAACTGCCTTAGTAATTACCTGATGTTTCAGAACAGAACTAACTGCCTTATTAATGACCTGATGCTTCAGAACAGAACAAACTGCCTTAGTAATGACACAATGACCTGATGCTGCAGAACAGAACTAACTGCCTTAGTAATTACCTGATGTTTCAGAACAGAACTAACTGCCTTAGTAATGACCTGGTGCTTCAGAACAGAACAAACTGCCTTAGTAATGACACAATGACCTGATGCTTCAGAACATAACCAACTGCCTTAGTAATGACCTGATGCTTCAGAACAGAACCAACTGCCTTAGTAATGACCTGATGCTTCAGAACAGAACCAACTGCCTTAGTAATGACCTGATGCTTCAGAACAGAACAAATTGCCTTAGTAATGACCTGATGCTTCAGAACAGAACGAACTGCCTTAGTAATGGCCTGATGCTTCAGAACAGAACGAACTGCCTTAGTAATGACACAATGACCTGATGCTTCAGAACAGAACGAACTGCCTTAGTAATGACCAGATCAGGTCATTAGCTTCTAACAATGCAGTAAAATCTGGTTTTAATGTCTGTGATTAAAATGTCAAACAAATACAACAATCATTTAAATGTTTTTTTTTTTTTTTAAGTACAGAAAAAAAAAACTAATCAAGAACTTAGAATCCGATTAACTTCTTGATGCTACTTGAGACGCAGACGTCTCAAGTAGGCACCTGGAAATGCAAATGCGCTACGCTAAATGCTAAATGTACTCGTTACAACTCAAACCTTGATCAAAATTCACAAGCAGGGTATTGAATTAAAGCTACACTCGTTGTGAACCTAGCCAGCAAGTCAGATTTTTAAAATGCTTTTCGGCGAAAGCATGAGAAGCTATTATCTGATAGCATGCACCCCCCAAAATACCAGCACGACACGTAAACAACAGATTTTGCGGTAGCCGGCGCTACCCAAAACGCAGAAATAAAATATAAAACATTCATTACCTTTGACGAGCTTCTTTCTTGGCACTCCTATATGCCCCATAAACATCACTATTGGGTCTTTTTTTCGTTTAAATCGGTCCATATATACCCAAAATAGCTTTGTATGGAAGCTGTGTCATTCAGAAAAAAACATCGTTTTTAAACGCTGCGTAATTTTTTAAAATTAAAAAAGTCGACGATAAACTTTCACAAAACACTTCGAAATCCTTTTGTAATCCAACTTTAGGTATTAGTAAACGTTTATAATCTATCAAAATGATTACAGGGCGATGTATATTCAATAGCTCCTCGTTTGCAAATCAATGGCTACCAATGTCTTCATTAACAACATCCGGGTGAAGACTGGAAGAAACGGATGCCAGATAGATGGATTTTCCAACAATTAATTCAATTGAAAATGACGACAATGGCGACATCGTGTGGAATTTGTATGAATTGCATGCAGGTCGATATTAAATTTTGTCCTCTTTTAACAATTCGTGGAAGTGACTTATGGAAATTATTTTTAGCTTTCAGAGAGCAGTTTTTCTTGCGTTTTTCAATGAAACACACGATCTGTTATAGTCACAGCCGTGATTTAACCAGTTTTATAAACTTCAGAGTGTTTTCTATCCACACATACTAATCATATGCATATACTATATTCCTGGCATGAGTAGCAGGACGCTGAAAAGTTGCACGATTTTTAACAGAATGTTCGAAAAAGGAGGGGGTAGAAGTAATTAACACCCAAATAGCACAGTAGCAGTAATCAAGATGCAATTACATGTATGTAAACCGGAAGACTTTACTCAAGATATACTAAGAATGGTATGTCCAGCAATAGAGATATTAGAGCAGCATTAGTACAGACAGAAATACTCAGTTCCATCAGCTGTCTGGGTGGCTGGTCTCAGACGATCCGGCAGGTGAAGAAGCAGGCTGTGCAGGTCCTGGGCTGGCGTGGATACATGTGGTCTGCGGTAGAGGCTGGTTGGACATACTGCCAAATTCTCTAAAACGACGTTGGAGGGGGTGGCTTATGGTAGAGAAATTAACATTAATTTCTCTGGCATTAGCTCTGGTGGACATTCCTGCAGTCGGCACACCAGTTGCACGCTCCCTCAAAACTTGAGACATTTGTGGCATTGCGTTGTGTGATCAAACTGCACATTTTAGAGTGGTCTTTTATTGTCCCCATCACAAGGTGCACCTGTGTAATGATCATGCCGTTTAATCAGCGTCTTGATATGCCACACCTGGCAGCTGGATGGATTATTTTGGTAAAGGAGAAATGCTCTAGGCTACTAGCATGTATGATAAACATATACAACAATACGGGATACCCTTACAACATTTCACTGCTGTTAAAATGCAGTACAATTAAATACTGGTTGTTTAATGAATGATATCTGGTAGCTTGCCGTGTGTGTTGGCCTCTAATGATAATGTTTTGTCTGTGTTTTCTTCTGGTCCCATGAATGCTGTGTTGGTGTTTCCATCATGACTAACTAGATGATCCCAAAATGATTTTGCACCTGAATTTTACCCTGAAAATATGACAATTATATTTCCCCTTAAAGCTTTTAAGCAATTAACATAATTGACATAATGCGTGCAGTAATTGTATTTTAATTTCAGTAGCTAAATACGGAGGTAGGCATTTCAGTTCCAGCTAAAACATTGGTTGGAATAATGCTTCACACACGCAGCAGTCAACATTCCATACTGCAGTTGGGACAGAGCAGTCAACATTCCATATGGCAGTTGGGACAGAGCAGTCAACATTCCATACTGCAGTTGGGACAGAACAGTCAACATTCCATACTGCAGTTGGGACAGAGCAGTCAACATTCCATATGGCAGTTGGGACAGAGCGGTCAACATTCCATACTGCAGTTGGGACAGAGCAGTCAACATTCCATACTGCAGTTGGGACCGAGCAGTCAACATTCCATACTGCAGTTGGGACAGAACAGTCAACATTCCATACTGCAGTTGAGTCGTCAACATTCCATACTGCAGTTGGGACAGAGCAGTCAACATTCCATATGGCAGTTGGGACAGAGCAGTCAACATTCCATATGGCAGTTGGGACAGAGCAGTCAACATTCCATACTGCAGTTGGGACAGAACAGTCAACATTCCATACTGCAGTTGAGTCGTCAACATTCCATACTGCAGTTGGGACAGAGCAGTCAACATTCCATATGGCAGTTGGGACAGAGCAGTCAACATTCCATATGGCAGTTGGGACAGAGCAGTCAACATTCCATACTGCAGTTGGGACAGAACAGTCAACATTCCATACTGCAGTTGAGTCGTCAACATTCCATACTGCAGTTGGGACAGAGCAGTCAACATTCCATATGGCAGTTGGGACAGAGCAGTCAACATTCCATATGGCAGTTGGGACAGAGCAGTCAACATTCCATACTGCAGTTGGGACAGAACAGTCAACATTCCATACTGCAGTTGAGTCGTCAACATTCCATACTGCAGTTGAGTCGTCAACATTCCATACTGCAGTTGGGACAGAGCAGTCAACATTCCATATGGCAGTTGGGACAGAGCAGTCAACATTCCATATGGCAGTTGGGACAGAGCAGTCAACATTCCATACTGCAGTTGGGACAGAACAGTCAACATTCCATACTGCAGTTGAGTCGTCAACATTCCATACTGCAGTTGGGACAGAGCAGTCAACATTCCATACTGCAGTTGGGACAAAGCAGTCAACATTCCATGCTGCAGTTGGGACAGAGCAGTCAACATTCCATACTGCAGTTGAGTCGTCAACATTCCATACTGCAGTTGGGACAGAGCAGTCAACATTCCATACTGCAGTTGGGACAGAGCAGTCAACATTCCATACTGCAGTTGGGACAAAGCAGTCAACATTCCATATGGCAGTTGGGACAGAGCAGTCAACATTCCATATGGCAGTTGGGACAGAGCAGTCAACATTCCATACTGCAGTTGGGACAGAGCAGTCAACATTCCATACTGCAGTTGGGACAGAGCAGTCAACATTCCATACTGCAGTTGGGACCGAGCAGTCAACATTCCATACTGCAGTTGGGACAGAGCAGTCAACATTCCATACTGCAGTTGGGACAGAGCGGTCAACATTCCGTATGGCAGTTGGGACAGAGCAGTCAACATTCCATACTGCAGTTGGGACAGAGTGGGTCAACATTCCATATGGCAGTTGGGACAGAGCAGTCAACATTCCATACTGCAGTTGGTACAGAGCGGTCAATATTCCCTACTGCAGTTGGGACAGAGCGGTCAACATTCCCTACTGCAGTTTGGACAGAGCGGTCAACATTCCATACTGCAGTTGGGACAGAGCGGTCAACATTCCATACTGCAGTTGGGAAAGAGCAGTCAACATTCCATACTGCAGTTGGTACAGAGCGGTCAACATTCCATACTGCAGTTGGGACAGAGCGGTCAACATTCCATACTGCAGTTGGGAAAGAGCAGTCAACATTCCATACTGCAGTTGGGACAGAGCAGTCAACATTCCATACTGCAGTTGGGACAGAGCGGTCAACATTCCATACTGCAGTTGGGAAAGAGCAGTCAACATTTCATACTGCAGTTGGGACAGAGCAGTAAACATTCCAGTTGGGACAGAGCAGTCAACATTCCATACTGCAGTTGGGACAGAGCGGTCAACATTCCATACTGCAGTTGGGACAGAGCAGTCAACATTTCATACTGCAGTTGGGACAGAGCAGTAAACATTCCAGTTGGGACAGAGCAGTCAACATTCCATATGGCAGTTGGGACAGAGCGGTCAACATTCCATATGGCAGTTGGGACAGAGCAGGTCAACATTCCATACTGCAGTTGGGACAGAGTGGTCAACATTCCATACTGCGGTTGGGACAGAGCGGTCAACATTCCCTACTGCAGTTGGGACAGAGCGGTCAACATTCCATGCTGCAGTTGGGACAGAGCGGTCAACATTCCCTACTGCAACAGCTTCTCGAAATTTACACAAAGAACTATGAAAAGATTTGACTGCTAACTGATAGTCCCTGTTTTCCTGCATTCTAGTTTTACTTTTGTTTTGTTGGGAGGTAAGAACATCAAGGAAAGGTTAGCTAGCTAGCTACCGTTCGCTATCTGGCTAATCCCAGAGACATGGTCAATTTAAATGTCTACCTGTTTTAGCTAGCTACCGTTCGCTATCTGGCTAATCCCAGAGACATGGTCAATTTAAATGTTTACCTGTTGTAGCTAGCTACCGTTCGCTCTCTGGCTAATCCCAGAGACATGGTCAATTTAAATGTTTACCTGTTGTAGCTAGCTACCGTTCGCTCTCTGGCTAATCCCAGAGACATGGTCAATTTAAATGTTTACCTGTTGTAGCTAGCTACCGTTCGCTATCTGGCTAATCCCAGAGACATGGTCAATTTAAATGTTTACCTGTTGTAGCTAGCTACCGTTCGCTCTCTGGCTAATCCCAGAGACATGGTCAATTTAAATGTCTACCTGTTGTAGCTAGCTACCGTTCGCTCTCTGGCTAATCCCAGAGACATGGTCAATTTAAATGTTTACCTGTTGTAGCTAGCTACCGTTCGCTCTCTGGCTAATCCCAGAGACATGGTCAATTTAAATGTTTACCTGTTGTAGCTAGCTAGCTAACGTTTTGACATTTTGATATCTGTTTAGACAGTAAATGTGAGAGTGAGATGGGAGGGGAGGGGAGGGTGGTAAATTATGATCACAATAACTTATAGAAAATATTGGGGGAGGGGTTCCACTGGCTATTTAAATTCAGGCCATATTTGAGCTGGGTCTTGGGAAAAAACAGGACCAGTGTAGCCCATTTTCTCAACTTGTACCTGATTAGAATTCAGGCCAGTGATGTGGTACTGAAGTTGGCAAACACTGTTGCTAAGCAACCAGTTGTCACGAACCACTACATCTAGAAGTTAGATAGATGTACTCTCAATTTAATATTTCTATTTGTAATTTATTTTTGTGATTATTTATATTTGTATTATAAATCATATTTGTAATACACATGCATACAAATAGAGATGTGGTAGTAGAGTAAGGGCACACACTTAATGTGTTGTGAAATCTGTTATGAATGTATTGTTATGTGTTTTTTAAAATGTATAACTGCCTTAGTCTTGCTGGACCCCAGGAAGAGTAGCTGCTGCCTTGAATGGGAATCCATAATAAAATACAAATATCAAATTAAAATGTTTCCCTGTACTTGAAATATCCTCTCTGCTTTCTTAAATCAGTGAACAGTAAAGAAATATGAATTAAAAGGCTTTTATTTCTCATTTATTTTTTATTGTTGGTATTTTACCCTCCTTTTTCTCCCCAATTTCGATCTTGTTTCATCGCAGCAACTCCCAAACGGGCTCGTAGGGGGGCCTAACTGCGCTCCCTAACACCCGCCAGCTTAACCCGGAAGCCAGCCGCACGAATGTGTCGGAGGAAACACCGTTCAACTGGCGACCGGGGTCAACCTGCAAGGCACCCGGCCCGCCACAAGGAATGGCTCGGGCGCGATGAGCCCGGACGATGTTGGGCCAATTGTGCGCCGTCACATGGGACTCCCGGCCACGGCCAGTTGTGGCACAGTCCGGGGAAAAACCCAGGTCTGTAGTGCCTTAGATCCCCGCGCCACTCGGGAGGACCACATGTCTCACTTTTAACCACTAGGTGGCAGCAATATATGATTTTGGTGTTTTTTATTTCTCATGTTTCACTTTTAACCACTAGGTGGCAGCAATATATGATTTTGGTGGCAGTATCATTAACATTTGGTCATTAAGGTGGATTGTGTTGTACACAATCCATAAGATAACAGGAAGTTAAGTGGTAAGGTAGAAGTAATTACAGCCAAATACTCCATAACTATAACAGGAAGTTAAGTGGTAAGGTAGAACTGATTATTGACAAATACACCATAACTATAACAGGAAGTTAGTTCAAACTGATTACACTATAGTTAAACATTAAAACGTTTTTAAAAACAACATCAAACTGATTAAATATGTATCAGCTGATAGATACTCCTTCAGTGACCCATCAGTGGTCAACTGTAGCCCTCTTTAACTCTTGTCACGTGCATCATGGTCCTGTTGGTGAGAAAATACAAACACAAACAGGTTAGACATTGGCTCTCACATATAATACTACTGAATTATTATTTAAAAAAATATTCATATTGAAAATTAAATAATAATGAATAATAATAACTCTCGGGATGTTGTGTCCAATGGGATAAATGCAGATGGACAAAGCTCATGTCTGTATTATCATTATGTCACCTTACTAGATCAGTTTAGCTGCAGGTGATAATGCTTGTTGCTGATAGCACATCTGATATACCAGGCTATATGAATGGTTCAATATGTCAACAACAAAAAATCAAAGTTTTTATTGGGCCCATTTCTGGAGGTGGAAATTATATTTTAGATGATGTCAGCATGTTTTTTTGTTATTTATTAATTTTGGAGTATTAACGTCCTGTTTGAAAGTCCCCAGAACTGAGCTTGTCAGTCCTTCTACATAAACATTATCCTGGGGAGGACCCTCTAAGCAAGGGGACTGGAATTGGTCAAACTCACAGTTCTATTACATGTACAAAATGATCCTCTTTCCCTAAAAGCACGATGGTCATGACTTTCTGACATTAAAGGGGAGGTTATCTGACATTAAAGGGGATGTTAATCTGACACCAGACAATCCATCTGAGATCGATTTAAGTGTCAGTCATGTGATTTTTTTCTTTCTTTAACTCCTGTCTTACACTCTTAGAAAAACAGTTTATATCTAGAACCTAAAAGTGTTCATTGGCTGTCCCCATAGGAGAACTCTTTGAAGAACCCCTTTTGGTTCCAGGCAGGGGCGGAGCCAGAGGGGTGTCCGGGGTGGCACTGGACACCCCTGACGTCTGATTGGCCACCCCGGGTGCCACCCCAAAATGTAATTCGCTACTGGCGGGTTGATGCTGATTGTCATCTCATTTCACCTCTTGTTGAAAGAAGCATTTATTTTGATGTTTTCAAACCGAGGATGAGGAAGAGAGAATATTAACGTTGGTTGCGAGATACAGAAGGAGAAGAGAGAGTATTTCCACAGCTCCACGAGCTCTTTTCGCGATTGGCGAAAGCATCATATATAAAGTACGTTTGAAGGTTTAGCATCGGGTTTCGGTTTCCTGAACAACTTTTACAAAAGTTGAGTCGCTGTGTAAGTTAACGCTAGACCTTTGGCTCCATTAACAGACAGTTAATCAGATAAGAGAGATCGGTTCCCAGTTTAGACTAACATTAACAGACAGTTAATCAGATAAGAGAGATCGGTTCCCAGTTTAGACTAACATTAACAGACAGTTAATCAGATGAGAGAGATCGGTTCCCAGTTTAGACTAACATTAACAGACAGTTAATCAGATAAGAGAGATTGGTTCCCAGTTTAGACTAACATTAACAGACAGTTAATCAGATAAGAGAGATCGGTTCCCAGTTTAGACTAACATTAACAGACAGTTAATCAGATAAGAGAGATCGGTTCCCAGTTTAGACTAACATTAACAGACAGTTAATCAGATAAGAGAGATCGGTTCCCAGTTTAGACTAACATTAACAGACAGTTAATCAGATAAGAGAGATCGGTTCCCAGTTTAGACTAACATTAACAGACAGTTAATCAGATAAGAGAGATCGGTTCCCAGTTTAGACTAACATTAACAGACAGTTAATCAGATAAGAGAGATCGGTTCCCAGTTTAGACTAACATTAACAGACAGTTAATCAGATAAGAGAGATCGGTTCCCAGTTTAGACTAACATTAACAGACAGTTAATCAGATAAGAGAGATCAGTTCCCAGTTTAGACTAACATTAACAGACAGTTAATCAGATAAGAGAGATCGGTTCCCAGTTTAGACTAACATTAACAGACAGTTAATCAGATAAGAGAGATCGGTTCCCAGTTTAGACTAACATTAACAGACAGTTAATCAGATAAGAGAGATCGGTTCCCAGTTTAGACTAACATTAACAGACAGTTAATCAGATAAGAGAGATCGGTTCCCAGTTTAGACTAACATTAACAAACAGTTAATCAGATAAGAGAGATCGGTTCCCAATTTAGCCTAACATTAACAGACGGTTAATCAGATAAGAGAGATCGGTTCCCAATTTAGCCTGACGTCATGTTTACATCTGTGCTAGTAATACACACATATATACCATGCAGTGTCGTAAGTTACAGTATACGAATGTTTAGCTAATGTGGCGTAACTAGTAGGCTACAGCTGTCAGTGTTCAGCAAATTAACATTCAGCTATTTGAAATCCACTAAACTCAGATTTTTGTACTTGAACTCAAAACGAACAATTGTTATTATCAATCTGAAATTATAGCTAGCTAAGTTACTTACTGCAGAATAGGACTGGCCATGATCTAACTAGTAACTTACTGCAGAGTAGGGCTAGCCATGATCTAACTAGTAACTTACTGCAGAATAGGACTGGCCATGATCTAACTAGTAACTTACTGCAGAGTCGGACTAGCCATGATCTAACTAGTAACTTACTCCAGAGTAGGACTGGCCATGATCTAACTAGTAACTTACTGCAGAGTCGGGCTAGCCATGATCTAACTAGTAACTTACTGCAGAGTAGGGCTAGCCATGATCTAACTAGTAACTTACTGCAGAGTAGGACTGGCCATGATCTAACTAGTAACTTACTGCAGAGTAGGACTGGCCATGATCTAACTAGTAACTTACTGCAGAGTAGGGCTAGCCATGATCTAACTAGTAACTTAGACTGGTAGTTGATTTTAAGGTACAGTCATGATAATGGGGATTTGTAATTCAGATTGGACTAATTAGATTGGACTAATTAGATTGGACTAATTAGATTGGACTAATTAGATTGGACTAATTAGATTGGACTAATTAAGATTGGACTAATTAGATTGGACTAATTAGATTGGACTAATTAGATTGGACTAATTAGATTGGACTAATTTGATTGGACTAATTAAGATTGGACTAATTAGATTGGACTAATTAGATTGGACTAATTAGATTGGACTAATTAAGATTGGACTAATTAAGATTGGACTAATTAGATTGGACTAATTAGATTGGACTAATTAGATTGGACTAATTAGATTGGACTAATTAAGATTGGACTAATTAGATTTGACTAATTAGATTGGACTAATTAGATTGGACTAATTAAGATTGGACTAATTAGATTGGACTAATTAGATTGGACTAATTAGATTGGACTAAAATGTGGGTAATTTGATGTTTAGTTAGTTATAGTTGCATAGGGTCAATTAAACATGACAAGAAAGGGAGCGATATCAGACTTCTTTTTAATGAAGCACAAACAGACAGATCAGGTGCAAACAGACCCCAGACCTTGTGTCTCCACCGGACCCCGGAGCAGCTCCCTACCTGAGGCTAGTCAGAGTCAGTGTGGTCAGGACCCAGTCTACCACCACCAAGTCAGAGCAGCTCCCTACCTGAGGCTAGTCAGTCTACCACCACCAGGTCAGAGCAGCTCCCTACCTGAGGCTAGTCAGTCTACCACCACCAGGTCAGAGCAGCTCCCTACCTGAGGCTAGTCAGAGTCAGTGTGGTCAGGACCCAGTCTACCACCACCAGGTCAGAGCAGCTCCCTACCTGAGACTAGTCAGAGTCAGTGTGGTCAGACTTCACAAGGACCCAGTCTACCACCACCAGGTCAGAGCAGCTCCCTACCTGAGGCTAGTCAGAGACAGTGTGGTCAGGACCCAGTCTACCACCACCAGGTCAGAGCAGCTCCCTACCTGAGACTAGTCAGAGTCAGTGTGGTCAGACTTCACAAGGACCCAGTCTACCACCACCAGGTCAGAGCAGCTCCCTACCTGAGGCTAGTCAGAGACAGTGTGGTCAGGACCCAGTCTACCACCACCAGGTCAGAGCAGCTCACTACCTGAGACTAGTCAGAGTCAGTGTGGTCAGACTTCACAAGGACCCAGTCTACCACCACCAGGTCAGAGCAGCTCCCTACCTGAGGCTAGTCAGTCTACCACCACCAGGTCAGAGCAGCTCCCTACCTGAGACTAGTCAGAGTCAGTGTGGTCAGACTTCACAAGGATCAGGTCTACCACCACCAGGTCAGAGCAGCTCCCTACCTGAGGCTAGTCAGAGTCAGTGTGGTCAGACTTCACAAGGATCAGGTCTACCACCACCAGGTCAGAGCAGCTCCCTACCTGAGACTAGTCAGAGTCAGTGTGGTCAGACTTCACAAGGATCCAGTCTACCACCACCAGGTCAGAGCAGCTCCCTACTTGAGGCTAGTCAGAGTCAGTGTGGTCAGACTTCACAAGGATCAGGTCTACCACCACCAGGTCAGAGCAGCTCCCTACCTGAGGCTAGTCAGAGTCAGTGTGGTCAGACTTCACAAGGACCCAGTCTACCACCACCAGGTCAGAGCAGCTCCCTACCTGAGGCTAATCAGAGTCAGTGTGGTCAGACTTCACAAGGACCCAGTCTACCACCACCAGGTCAGAGCAGCTCCCTACCTGAGGCTAGGACTATACTATACTTTACACCACACCCAACGGTAGGCCAGGACTATACTTTAAACTACACCCAACGGTAGGCCAGGACTATACTTTACACTACACCCAACGGTAGGCCAGGACTATACTTTACACTACACCCAACGGTAGGCCAGGACTATACTTTACACTACACCCAATGGTAGGCCAGGACTATACTTTACACTACACCCAACGGTAGGCCAGGACTATACTTTACACTACACCCAACGGTAGGCCAGGACTATACTTTACACTACACCCAACGGTAGGCCAGGACTATACTTTAAACTACACCCAACGGTAGGCCAGGACTATACTTTACACTACACCCAATGTTAGGCCAGGACTATACTTTACACTACACCCAACGGTAGGCCAGGACTATACTTTACACTACACCCAACGGTAGGCCAGGACTATACTTTAAACTACACCCAACGGTAGGCCAGGACTATACTTTAAACTACACCCAATGTTAGGCCAGGACTATACTTTACACTACACCCAACGGTAGGCCAGGACTATACTTTACACTACACCCAACGGTAGGCCAGGACTATACTTTACATTACACCCAATGGTAGGCCAGGACTATACTTTACACTACAACCAACGGTAGGCCAGGACTATAATTTACACTACACCCAACGGTAGGCCAGGACTATACTTTACACTACACCCAACGGTAGGCCAGGACTATACTTTACACTACACCCAACGGTAGGCCAGGACTATACTTTACACTACACCCAACGGTAGGCCAGGACTATACTTTACACTACACCCAACGGTAGGCCAGGACTATACTTTACACTACACCCAATGTTAGGCCAGGACTATACTTTACACTACACCCAATGTTAGGCCAGGACTATACTTTACACTACACCCAATGGTAGGCCAGGACTATACTTTACACTACACCCAACGGTAGGCCAGGACTATACTTTACATTACACCCAACAGTAGGCCAGGACTATACTTTACACTACACCCAACGGTAGGCCAGGACTATACTTTACACTACACCCAACGGTAGGCCAGGACTATACTTTACACTACACCCAACGGTAGGCCAGGACTATACTTTACATTACACCCAACAGTAGGCCAGGACTATACTTTACACTACACCCAACGGTAGGCCAGGACTATACTTTACACTACACCCAACGGTAGGCCAGGACTATACTTTACACTACACCCAACAGTAGGCCAGGACTATACTTTACACTTCACCCAACGGTAGGCCAGGACTATACTTTACACTACACCCAACGGTAGGCCAGGACTATACTTTACACTACACCCAATGTTAGGCCAGGACTATACTTTACACTACACCCAATGTTAGGCCAGGACTATACTTTACACTACACCCAACGGTAGGCCAGGACTATACTTTACACTACACCCAACGGTAGGCCAGGACTATACTTTACACTACACCCAACGGTAGGCCAGGACTATACTTTACACTACACCCAATGTTAGGTCAGGACTATACTTTACACTACACCCAATGGTAGGCCAGGACTATACTTTACACTACACCCAACGGTAGGCCAGGACTATACTTTACACTACACCCAACGGTAGGCCAGGACTATACTTTACACTACACCCAACGGTAGGCCAGGACTATACTTTACACTACACCCAACGGTAGGCCAGGACTATACTTTACACTACACCCAACGGTAGGCCAGGACTATACTTTACACTACACCCAACGGTAGGCCAGGACTATACTTTACACTTCACCCAACGGTAGGCCAGGACTATACTTTACACTACACCCAACGGTAGGCCAGGACTATACTTTACACTACACCCAATGATAGGCCAGGACTATACTTTACACTACACCCAACGGTAGGCCAGGACTATACTTTAAACTACACCCAACGGTAGGCCAGGACTATACTTTACACTACACCCAACGGTAGGCCAGGACTATACTTTACACTACACCCAACGGTAGGCCAGGACTATACTTTACACTACACCCAACGGTAGGCCAGGTGTCACACCCTGACCTTAGTTCCTTTTTACGTCTCTATTTTGGTTTGGTCGGGGCGTGAGTTGGGGTGGGCGTTCTATGTTGTTTTTCTATGTATAGGGTATGGTTCCCAATCAGAGGCAGCTGTCTTTCGTTGTCTCTGATTTGAGAACTAAACTTAGGTAGCCTTTTCCCACCTGGTGTTTGTGGGTAGTTGTTTCCTGTTTGGTGTTGTTGTCACCTTTCAGGACTGTTTCGATTTTCGTTGTTTCACTTTGTTAGTTTGCATTTGGTGTTCAGTTATATGACATTAAAATGGACACTTACCACGCTGCGTTTTGGTCCGGTCTTTCCTGTTCCTCAGACGAAGAAGATCGTTACACCAGGACTATACCTTAAACTAGGACTGTACCTTAAACTAGGACTATACCTTAAACTAGGACTATACCTTAAACTAGGACTATACCTTAAACTGGGACTATACCTTAAACTAGGACTATACCTTAAACTAGGACTATACCTTAAACTAGGACTATACCTTAAACTGGGACTATACCTTAAACTAGGACTATACCTTAAACTAGGACTATACCTTAAACTAGGACTATACCTTAAACTAGGACTATACCTTAAACTAGGACTATACCTTAAACTGGGACTATACCTTAAACTGTAACTATACCTTAAACTAGGACTATACCTTAAACTGGGACTATACCTTAAACTGGGACTATACCTTAAACTAGGACTATACCTTAAACTACACATTATAGTTCGCAGCTGTTATTATCTAATCTTGTGGATCCCTTAATTATACGTTTCCGTAGAGAGCTGACACATTATTTAACATGTATTTCAGACGTTTCTAGATCCAGAGAAGAGGGTCCTGTACAGCCGTGTTTGAAAACATTTCCCAGAACTCAGCACGGTACCAGGAAAAAGGGCTTTCAACAGCTCCTGGTATAAAGGACAATTCAAGGCTTGAATATTCTGTAGGTCAAGATTCGACTTATTGTTTCGCCTGTAGGCATTTTTCTCTGCCCAATACACCTGAATCTGCCTTCACATCACAGTCAGGTTTTTGTAACTGGGAAAAGGCGCTGTTTTAAAGATTCTGACTTGAAGCTCCATTCGAAGGCAGAGCATCATATCAATGCTATGTATGTTTGTAATCAGTATAAAAGGGCTATTGACAGCAACTCATCAACGTTAGATGTCATAAATGAGGTCCGGATAAAGAAAGTGGAGGAAAACTGTATTTACATTAAAACAATTACAGATGTGCTCCTTTTAACTGCCACAGAAAATATAGAGCAGAGAGGTCATCGAGAGTCTGATGAGCAGAGAGTCTGATGAGCAGAGAGGTCATCGAGAGTCTGATGAGCAGAGAGGTCATCGAGAGTCTGATGAGCAGAGAGTCTGATGAGCAGAGAGGTCATCGAGAGTCTGATGAGCAGAGAGGTCATCGAGAGTCTGATGAGCAGAGAGTCTGATGAGCAGAGAGGTCATCGAGAGTCTGATGAGCAGAGAGGTCATCGAGAGTCTGATGAGCAGAGAGTCTGATGAGCAGAGAGGTCATCGAGAGTCTGATGAACAGAGAGGTCATCGAGAGTCTGATGAGCAGAGAGGTCATCGAGAGTCTGATGAGCAGAGTCTGATGAGCAGAGAGTCAGATGACTTTCACAACAAAGGGTAATTGTTTTGGACAATCGGAGAAGAAATAGCAAAGCATGACCCTCTCATAGAGAAAAAGATGAATGCACATGGCAATGCTAAGTACACAAGCCACCAAATCCAGGAGGAAGTTGTAGAGGTCTTAGTTTTTAATGTGAAACCAAAGATTTTAAAGAGAAAAAAAAATAACAAATGTCTTTAGTTGTGAGGTACTATTACAACGGGGTCATCCAAAAAAAAGCTTTTTACACTTTCAGTCAGCTGAAACCTTAGATGCAGCAGGTCTCACAAAAATGATCATTGATTGTCTTGAAAAACACGGTCTGGACTACAGAAATAATCTGCTGTGGCATCCGTCGTCAGCGGATAGCATTCTGGTGTATCTGCACGGATTAAAAACATCGCAAGATTAGCATTTTATGTACACTTGTAATGCACATTGTTTGAATTTGGTTCTTGTCGATGCTGTAAAATCAGAGCCTGAGGCTCAGTTCACTTTTTCTGCTCTCCTGCAGAACTTCTATAACTTTGTATCTGTCTCGTACGTTCATCTCAAGTGGCTTGCAGTTCAGTAAGAGCTGTATCCACAGCAGCAGCCCAGGGAACTACGGAGACTTACGGATGTAAGGTGTGCCTGCAGATACATGGCATGCCGTAAATCTGGGGGACAGGCTTCCAGCAGTTCTGAGAGTGCTACAGGATATCACACTTGAAAAGAGTGGTGATACCACTTAAAGGGTTTGAATGCAAATATTGCATTTCTACAAGAGACTCACTTGAGGACTGGTGAGCATTTTAGGATGCGTAAGGACTGGGTTGGTCAAGTGTTCCACTCAAACTTTCATAGTAAATCAAGAGGTGCTGCTATTCTGGTTGATAAAGCTACTCCCTTTGTAGCTTCTGAGGTTATTACTGATCCTAAGGGACGATACGTCATAGTAACTGGTGAACTGTTTTCTACCCCTCTTGTTTTGGCTAGTGTTTATGCTCCCAATTGGGATGACACAAGTTTCATTTCTTCCTTTCTGTTTGCTATTCCCAATTTAGATTCTCATTTGTTGATTTTAGGGGGGGATTTCAACTGTAAAATGTCCCCAGTTCTGGACAAGTCCTCACAAACAAATACAGGCCCATCTAAATGTGCCCTACTTATTCAATCCTTTCTTCAGAAATATGCTATGTTTGAGGCCTGGCGTTTCCTACATCCTACAGATAGACAGTATTCCTTTTATTCTCATGTTCATCAAACATACTCCCGGATTGATTACTTCTTTTTGGACAAAAAACTTCTGCCTAACCTTCGGCAGTGTACTTACGAGAGTATTGTTATCTCTGACCATTCACCATTAGTGCTTGAACTAGAGTTTCCCCAGCGACCTCCTAGGTGTTATCAATGGCGTCTCAACCCCATTTTACTCTCAGATAAGGAGTTTGTCAATTTCATTTCTTCTGAAATTGCCTTATTCCTAGAAACGAATTCAACACCAGGTATGTCCTGCTCTACCATATGGGAGTCTCTCAAAGCATACCTACGT
Source organism: Oncorhynchus clarkii lewisi (assembly GCF_045791955.1). Taxonomy (NCBI): domain Eukaryota; kingdom Metazoa; phylum Chordata; class Actinopteri; order Salmoniformes; family Salmonidae; genus Oncorhynchus; species Oncorhynchus clarkii. The sequence goes on from NC_092165.1 coordinate 61,331,449, forward strand.
GGCCAAATTATTTCTTATACAGCCAACCAAAACAGAGTTCGCTCCCAGCGACTTCGGGACCTGAGCGAGTCCATAGCCACATTGGATGAGAAGTATGCTACGGATCCTTCCTCTGATCTGCATAAAGAGCGCCAACTACTCCAATCTGAATTTGATGAGCTTTCTACCAGGCAAGCTGAACAGTTACTCTTGCGAGCTCGATACAAAGTCTATGAACAAGGCGACAAGGCCAGTAAACTCCTTGCACATCACATCCGTAAATCTGAGGCCTCACGGCTAATCCCACAAATAAGGACCCCGTCTGGTGCCACCACAGTTATACATAAAGAGATCAATGATCAATTTAAACAATTTTACTCTGCACTATACACCTCTGAATCCCCTCAAGACCCTTTGCTGATTGACTCCTTCTTTAATGGCTTGAATATGTCTTCAATTGTCACAGACTCCCATGACTGTCTAGAAGAAGAATTTACGCTTGAGGAGATTGCAACAGCAGTGTCCGCAATGAAAAGTGGTAAATCACCGGGTCCGGACGGTTTTCCAACTGAATTTTACAGGACGTTTTCTGGTCTGCTTTGCCCATTCTTGTCCCGACTATTTGCAGAGTGCCTCAATACTTCAAAGCTGCCGCCTAGTCTTTATCAGGCTTCAATTTCATTACTACTAAAGAAAAACAAAGACCTCCTGGATTGTGGATCCTATCGCCCAATCTCGCTTTAAACTGTGATTACAAAATCCTAGCTAAGCTTTTAGCCATCCGTATGGAAGGCTCGCTACACCAAGTAATACACTCTGACCAGACTGGCTTTGTGAGAAATAGGCATTTATTTTTCAATATTAGGCGCCTTATGAATATACTGTACTCCCCAGCGTCGGGGGACCCGGAGGTGGTGGTCTCACTTGATGCCGAAAAAGCGTTTGACCGTGTTGAGTGGGATTACCTAACAGCTGCCCTTTATAGATTTGGCTTTGGCCCCAAATTCATTGCGTGGATAAAGATTCTTTATTTTTCCCCCATGGCTTCGGTACGGACTAATAACTTGTCCTCTGACTATTTTCCCTTGCACCGCGGATCCAGACAGGGTTGCCCACTCTCCCCCTTGTTGTTTGCTTTGGCAATCGAGCCTCTCGCCATTGCACTACGCTCTAATGATGCCATTCAAGGCATAATCAGGGCGGGCTGGGAGCAGAAAGTCTCGCTATATGCTGACGACCTCCTTTTGTTTATCTCCAATCCCGATACCTCATTGCCACGTGCCCTATCTGTTCTTAAAAAGTTTGGATCAATCTCAGGGTACAAGCTGAATCTAGGCAAGAGTGAGCTTTTTCCGGTAAACAAGGCTGCTTTAAAGTGCTCTTTCACAAGTTCTCAGTTTAGGATTGTCCGGGATCAATTCACTTACTTGGGAGTAAAAGTGACAAGGAAATATTCAAATTTGTTTCAGGAAAACTTTGTTGCTCTAGCAGACAGATTGAAACAATCTTTTACTTTTTGGAATTCGCTACCCCTTTCTCTTATCGGAAGGATTAATGTCATTAAAATGAATGTGTTGCCCAAGTTTCTATATTTATTTCAATGTTTACCCATTTTTATTCCAAAATCTTTTTTTATTTCACTGGATCAAACATTCATGCATTTTATTTGGGATGGCAAGGTACCACGGATTGGTAGAAAACATCTACAGAAGCCTAGGTCATTGGGGGGTTTAGCTCTACCAAATTTTCAGACATACTACTGGGCTGCAAATTTTAGAGCCGTTCTGTACTGGCTGCAGACTGATCCTACTGGCCCTAGACCACTCTGGGTCCAGATGGAGTCTGAATCGTGTAAACCTGCAGCACTTTCCTCTGTGTTGTGCTCGTCTCTCCCAGTGTCCCTAGGCAAAAGGTGTGCCAACCCAATTGTAAAGCAGTCTCTTAAAATTTGGAATCAGTTCCGTTTAGCCTTTAGCCTCCGAGGCTTTTCTCTATCAGGCCCAATCAATCAGAATATTTTATTTCCTCCATCTTTGAATGATGGGGCTTTTGGCATTTGGCACTCACTAGGCCTTTCCTCGCTAGCCCAATTATTCTTTGATGGTACATTTGCCTCTTTTTCTCAGCTGCAGGAAAAGTTCAATCTCCCCAAATCCCACTTTTTCCGCTATCTCCAGACTAGAAACTTTGTCAGGGCTAACACACCTGGATTTCCCAATAGGCCTGCGAATACAGCTATAGAGAGCATCTTGGAGCTGAACAAGCTTCCTAGGGGCGCAATTTCAGATGTATATGCAATCATTCATGACTTACAGAAAGAACCCTTCTTTGGTGCCTTTAAAGACTCGATGGGAAAAGGATTTGGGGGAGGAACTTGGGGAAGACGTCTGGGAATCTGTACTGCACAGGGTGCACTCGTCCTCTTTTAGCACTAGACACAGCCTCATTCAATTCAAGGTGGTTCACCGTATCCACTGGTCGGGGGCCAAACTTGGAAGAATATTCTCTGATTTTGATCCTACCTGTGTCAGATGTAAGGTGGAACCAGCCACACTGTTGCATATGTTTTGGGGCTGTCATAAACTGTCAGGTTTCTGGGAATTAATATTTAAATGTTTCTCTGATATATATGACACTGTTATAGAGCCGTCTCCCCTTACAGCCCTTTTTGGAGTACTGCCCATGGGTACCCCCCTATCAAGAATCCAGTCGGACACTGTTGCTTATACAACTCTTTTAGCTAGACGGCTAATACTACAGAACTGGAAGATGGCAGCTCCCCCATCTTATAAATATTGGGTGAGGGATGTGTTGTGCTCTCTGAAACTAGAAAAAATTAAATTCAATTCACGTGGGAACCCCAAACTGTTTGATGAGGCTTGGGCTCCATTCCGGTCTTACTTTAAACAGTCCATCCTCTGATGGCATTCCAATTAATACTAAAATAAGTCTGTGACTTAAGGGTTGGAGTTTCTCTCTGTGTTTTTTGCTGGGGGGGCATTAAGATCCATGTGCTTATTGATTGTGGTCCGCAGATGCCTTGTTCATCTTGCCCAGGCAGAGACTGAAGTGTGAGCTTGTTTTTCCCAGTTATTTTTACATTTTGTTCACGCCTACATGAATAATCATTTTTTATTTTAAAGCATTGTAAACTTTTTTTTTGTCCAGTGGATGGTCGGTCTGTGGCCATGACTCTCTGTGAGTGGTTGCATTTCTCCACCCTTATCCCTTGAACAATGGTGAGGTGTTTGCTCTGTCCCTGTACTATAGATTGCCCCTTTAACCTCTGTAGCCTTCTGCCCGGTGTGTTTAACTTGTCTAAAGTATGGTATCTTTAAAGCTATTTTTTTTCTTTGTATTTTTTATTTGTATTTTTTTATATATTTTTTTCTAGTTGAGTATATTATTTATATTGCTTTGTCTTGTCTCTGTGTGTGTATGTTCAAAACTTAATAAACAGAGTTAAAAAAATTAAAAAAAATAAAAGAGTGGTGATAGATCAGTGGAGGCCTTCTCAGATAGATTTACATCTCATAGGGCTTTTGGTTACCTTTTGTAAAGTGCTTGGTGACGCCAAATGTCTTCATGAAAATGCTCCAATCAAGCTCTCTTGACCTAGCGAGGGCTGTGGATCTAGTAGGTGCCCTTACAGACACATTACAGGAAGGGCTGTGGATCTAGTAGGTGCCCTTACAGACACATTACAGGACAACAGAAGGTAGGGTTACTATGGAGAACTATGGAAAGAGGTTGAAGAGATTGCAGAGCTCTGTGAAATAAGTGTACAAACAGTGTGTAAAAGACAGCCTAAAACAAGCTTAAGATTTCAAAACTCATTGATGATGAGCACTGTAGGACAGAAACATAGTGACCAAAGTGATGGTGAGAGCTTCCAAAGAGCTTATCTTTTATCAGGTGCTTGACAGTCTCATAGCTGAGCTGCAGAGGAGTTTTTCAAAGAAGAATTGCGAGATAATGCAAAGGGGTCCAGTCTCTCAACCCAAAGAGTACAACATTCTTGAATGGGGAGCCTCTGTTTGCCTTTGCTCAGACCTTTGAGTTAGATTTAGAGGACCTCAAACACGAGGTTCATCAAACCAAGCGGCTTCTTGATAGGAGAGAGAAAAGTGGAAGGGACAGACCGTCTCCTCTCCTTGACTCTGTTGTGTTTCTAGAACCTTATAAAGAGGTCTTCCATGAGCTATTTAGACTTAGATTTCTGTTGTTACACCAGTCAGCAGTGCTTCGTGCGAGAGAAGCTTCTCAGCTTTAAAATGGATTAAAACCCACCTGAGGACAACAATGGTTGATGACAGGTTAAGTCAGCTCAGAATTCTCCGTGTTGAGTCAAGGAGGACACGTTCCCCTCAACATGGACGAGTTTGTGAAACATTTTGCCAGTTCTCAACCATAGAATTATGCTGTTTTAAATCTACCAGGGATAATTTGGCTCTTAGGTGGGTCCCTCTGGTCATGATTAACACCTGCACTGTGTACTAGCTAGTACACTGACATTCTGAACTCTGTGTGTGTGTGTGTGTGTGTGTGTGTGTGTGTGTGTGTGTGTGTGTGTGTGTGTGTGTGTGTGCGTGTGTGCGTGTGTGCGTGTGTGCGTGCGTGCGTGCGTGCGCGAGAGAGACAGAGATAAAGACATTGAGCTGCTGTTCTGAGGTAGAGACACTGTCACGGGTGAAAGGTCAGATGGATGCCTTCATTTGTGAAAAATGTTTTGAACTTGCAGCTAATGAAAGGATTATTACTCTTCGTGAAGAAATAAAAACAAATGTTTACCGAGCGTCTCGAATGGAATAAGGATTCTATGAGATTATCGACATCTTTAAATGCTTCCTATGAAAACATCCAAGAGGACCATAAAAGGACCTTCCTGGACGATGATACATTTCCACCACCCCTCTACTATCTTCAACCAGAAAATGGCCGCTCATTGTTCGACTCCAGGTGAGCGTAAATGGGATGCGTGTCGGAATCAGAAAGAAGGAGAAGAATCGTTCTCGGAGCGATTTAAAAGTCTTAAGTCTGGACGCGGGAGAAGAAGTGTTTGTTCGACTCCAGGTGAGCGTAAATGGATGCGTGTCGGAATCAGAAAGAAGGAGAAGAATCGTTCTCGGAGCGATTTAAAAGTCTTAAGTCTGGACGCGAAGGTAGGCGCTCCGAGAACTATTCTTCTTCTTCTTTCTGATTCCGACACGCATCCATTTACGCTCACCTGGAGTCGAACAAACACTTCTTCTCCCGCGTCCAGACTTAAGACTTTTAAAATCGCTTCGAGCCCCTGTATCAGCTTGGGTGTCCCCTCCATGGCTGTGGATGCACCTCTCAGCTACCTCTCCCTGTCCTAGTCAATCAACTGCCTGAGCACAGCCTGGACCACCGTGTCCCCCTTCCTGCTGGGCCGTGCTCCTCTGAATCAGAGCTCTGCCCCGTTGGCTGTTGTGGCCTGCACGCAGCCGGCATCTCAACAGACCTCTTTCGGGTGAGTTCTGTGGCTCTGGCCTCGCAATCAGCTCTGAGACACGGCAGAGACCCGGATCATTCTATTGTGACAGAGAGTTCGATGGTGAGGAATAAATCTGCAGCTGGGGCAAAGACTTTGTGTTTTTTCCTGGGGTCAAAGATCAGGATATCACCGGGTTGCTTCCACAGGGCAGCTGTCTAGGCTCCTTACTTTTTTTCAATCGACATGTTACTGGGTGTCTACGTATACAGATGGCACTACACACGTCAGCTGCTACAGCGACTGAAATGACTGCTGCAGTTAGTTTCAGAATGGGTGGCAAGGAATAAGTTAGTCCTAAATAATGCTATAACTAAAAGCATTGTATTTGGATCAAAACGCTCACTAAAACCCTAAACCTCAACTAAATCTTGTAATGAATAATGTGGTAATTGAGCAAGTTGAGGTGACCAAACTGCTTGGAGTAACCCTGGATTGTAAACAAACACCGGTCAAAACATATCGAAACAACAGTTGCTAATGTGGCTATCATAAAGATCTACAAATGTCATGATGATCTAGATGAGACTGTCAAATTGAGGCAAAGGTAAGAATCTCTGGATTAACTAGTTAGCTGCGGTGGATGGATGTCCTTAATAGTTAGTCCCGTAGGGTGGCGCACAATTGGCCAAGCGTCGTCCGGGTTAGGGGAGGGTTTTGCGCGGGGTAGGCCTTCATTGTAAAATACAAATGTGTTCTTAACTGATTTTCCTAGTTAAATAAAATAAAAGCTATCTGTGGTGGATGAGTTCTTCTTAGTTAGCTGTATCTGTGGTGGAGGGATGAGTCCTTCTTAGTTAGCTGTATCTGTGGTGGATGGATGAGTCCTTCTTAGTTAGCTGTATCTGTGGTGGATGGATGAGTCCTTCTTAGTTAGCTGTATCTGTGGTGGAGGGATGAGTCCTTCTTAGTTAGCTGTATCTGTGGTGGATGGATGAGTCCTTCTTAGTTAGCTGTATCTGTGGTGGATGGATGAGTCCTTCTTAGTTAGCTGTATCTGTGGTGGATGGATGAGTCCTTCTTAGTTAGCTGTATCTGTGGTGGATGGATGAGTCCTTCTTAGTTAGCTGTATCTGTGGTGGATGGATGAGTCCTTCTTAGTTAACTGTATTTCTGGTGGATGGATGAGTCCTTCTTAGTTAGCTGTATCTGTGGTGGATGGATGAGTCCTTCTTAGTTAGCTGTATCTGTGGTGGGTGGATGAGTCCTTCTTAGTTAGCTGTATCTGTGGTGGAGGGATGAGTCCTTCTTAGTTAGCTGTATCTGTGGTGGATGGGATGAGTCCTTCTTAGTTAGCTGTATCTGTGGTGGATGGGATGAGTCCTTCTTAGTTAGCTGTATCTGTGGTGGATGGGATGAGTCCTTCTTAGTTAGCTGTATCTGTGGTGAATGGATGAGGCCTTCTTAGTTAGCTGTATCTGTGGTGGATGGGATGAGTCCTTCTTAGTTAGCTGTATCTGTGGTGGGTGGATGAGTCCTTAAAACTGTATGTTATCTTTATATAATCCTTAGATGTGGGAAGGTGGTGCGTCCCATAGGGAACCCTATTTTTCTGTATAGTGCACTTCTTTTGAACAGAGCACTAAATAGGGAATAGGGGGCCATTTGGGACACAAGCCCTGTTTTGTACTGTGTTACCGTTACCACATCAGGGAAGCGACTGTTAGTTACCATAGCGACAAGAAGTGATTGATGTCATCTGGGCGGGAGCCAGATGGCAGAGCTGCTCTTATTACTGTCCCTGTGAGCTGGCGCCACAGCGGACTGGGCCCTCATCCCAAATTGCATCCTATTCCCTATATAGTGCACTACTTTTGACCAGGGCTCAAAGGGGATAGGATGCTGTTTGGGATGTAGCATAGGGCTTGGGAGGAGGATAGGGGGACATCATGCCCCGGCCACCAAGCCTGTCTGTTCCATGCAGCTGCCGCCTCACACCCTGTCATTCACTACCTCCTCTCCTGTCCTGTCCTCTCCTGTCCTCTCCTGTCCTCCTCTCTGCTCCTCCTCTTCCTGATAGTGGTGGGGGCTGATAGGCCCTCTCTCTCTCCTCTCCTCTCCTCTCCTCTCCTCTCCTCTCCTCTCCTCTCCTCTCCTCTCCTCTCCTCTCCTCTCCCTGACAGTGGTGGGGGCTGATAGGCCCTCTCCTCTTCCTGACAGTGGTTGGGGCTGATAGGCCCTCTCCTCTCCTCTCCTCTCCTCTCCTCTCCTCTCCTCTCCTCTCCTCTCCCTGACAGTGGTGGGGGCTGATAGGCCCTCTCCTCTTCCTGACAGTGGTTGGGGCTGATAGGCCCTCTCCTCTCCTCTCCTCTCCTCTTCCTGACAGCGGTGGGGGCTGATAGACCCTCTCCTCTCCCTGACAGTTCCCTACCCATGCACCGTCCTCATTTTCCCCCTCTTAACCCTGGGCGGCAGAAATTTGTGTGTGTGTGTGTGTGTGTGTCATTGCGTATTTTAAGTGTGTGTGTGTGAGAAATCTTAAGCATGCCTAGTCCTGACTAAATAGCCGTGGGTCGGCGTGCAGTGCATCTATGTAATGAAAAATATCCCTTCTGCTCCTGATGTTAACTACAGTACACACACACCTCCCCCCCATGTTAACTACAGTATGTTATGTTATCTAACCACATCATCTTCGCTCCCAGATAGTGACCTATTTAAGTCTTATAGCCACTGTCTCTGTGACCCAATTAGAGCTCTTCCTCAACGAGAGGGGTGAACGTAGCCTTGAGGTTAGAGAGGTTTGGCCGTCATCCGGAGGGTTGCTGGTTCAAATCCCACTGCTGAAGAGTGGCAAATATTCTGTCACTCTTCAGCAGTGGAGTTGCTGGCGTCAATGTGTCAGGTGCCAGCGGTCTTTCCTTGAGTGAGGAACTTAACCTCCTAATCTTCTCATTGGGTGCTGCACTGTGGCAGCCCTCAGCCCCCGCCTCTACAACCTGACGTGTGTCTATATCAGGAGGGGTTGATAAAAATGCACAATTTCCATCTTGTGTGGACTAATAAAGTATATATGTTTAGCCCCCAGATCAACATTGTATGGCACCCTATTCCCTATATAGTGCACTACTTTAGACCAGGGTCATATTCCCCTATATAGTGCACTACTTTAGACCAGAGCCCTATTCCCTATATAGTGCACTACTTTAGACCAAGGCCCTATTCCCTATATAGTGCACTACTTTAGACCAGAGCCCTATTCCCTATATAGTGCACTAATTTAGACCAGAGCCCTATTCCCTATATAGTGCACTACTTTTGACAAGAGCCCTATATAGGGAACAGGGTGCGATTTGGGGCACATCCATCGTCTCCCCTCGAGGGTTGGTTTTCTTTCAAGGTTTCTTCCCTCCCACGGGAGTGTGTTGGGCTACGCTCCCTCCCCCCTCTGTTGGGCTACGCTCCCTCCCCCCTCTGTTGGGCTACGCTCCCTCCCCTGTTGGGCTACGCTCCCTCCCCCCTCTGTTGGGCTACGCTCCCTCCCCCTGTTGGGCTATGCTCCCCCCTGTTGGGCTATGCTCCCCCCCCTGTTGGGCTATGCTCCCCCCCTGTTGGGCTACGCCCCCCCCTGTTGGGCTACGCTCCCCCCCCCCCCCCCCCCCTGTTGGGCTACGCTCCCTCCTCCTGTTGGGCTTCCCTACCCCCTCTGTTGGG